>NW_019102202.1:1875-3004 GCF_001856785.1 Myzus persicae | reverse complement strand
TTACTGGTTGAGGGTATACTTTCCTCCTCTCTACAACGTTTATGACTGTTCAATAAAAATCGATCCATGATTTAAAAAAAGTCACAAAATTAACAAAATTTCTATATTAAGATGACGAACACGATAGAGCAACACACTACGCGAGACTGGCGGTCATACTAATCCGAAAACAAATTTTATCAAACACGTCTCATAAAGTCATGACTATGGTCTAAAAATAAATTTAAACTCATTAATGGTGGTGAGGATAATGCGACAGAACCGATAACGATAAACAGTTTATCAATTTTGTGAAGTCGGAGACATAAAAATTATTTTTCTCTACCGATATTATAGTAATAGGTTTTGTCGCATTACCCTCGCCGCCGTCATCGAGTTAAAATTTATTTTTAGACCAGGTAAATTTCTACGGCGACGCGGCGCCCCTGAAAAGACATCGTGGCGCACAGTTTGGGAACCGCTGAATTACGCGATTAGGAAACGATGCGTGTGACAGAGATCGATATAGTGGATACAGGCGATACAGCAGACAGACAGAGACCGTAATGTGAAACGAGCCTTTGATAATATTATTACATACAGAGGTTATTACACATCGACCCCCCAATTAATACACTATGATAGACACTATAACATTTGACGCAAACATCATGTTCACCTTCAACTATCCTGTGAACAATATAGTATCTATAACAAAAAAAGCTTTACGTATGACACGACGATGAACACAAATTGTTGAACCTCTTGCACCAATAGTTGACTGACCGAGCTCGAACCTTAATAGATTTCAACTAGAGCAACTATCCACTAAATACTAATTTCAATTACTGTCGCGCCCTACCTGATTTGTTGCAGTGCTAATAGTACCTACGTAGCTTACTTGAATGTTAAACGATTTAGATTTAGATACTATACTACCATCTATACTGATTTCTATTCAAAGGGTATTAAATTATGTTCAAGATTCATAATAATTATAATAATATACTTTCTTTATTATAATAGCTTGATTATTATATTTGTTAAATAATATTATTATTACCATACATAAAAAATAATTTTATTATAATATCTATAAAATAATATTATGTTAGTTGAATAGTTATGTTATTTTAATAACATTATTTTT
>NW_019102202.1:0-1074 GCF_001856785.1 Myzus persicae | reverse complement strand
CCGATTTTCGTGGGTGAAGTGAAATTTCAAACATTCCCGAGCTCGAAACGAGATCTCTAAGACTTATCAAAAATCGTTATCATCTTCTACATTTTTGTTTTTTAACTGCCCATGACGTCAACAGGAGTGACTTCTATAAGTAATTTCAACGACATTGACGTCTGCGTCGCCGATTCTCACAAGCCCCCGAGTTTCAGGACAGCGAGTTTCACATGCAGCTAGTTTTGGAATAAACACGTAATAAATAAAAGGGGTATGGATATACAACATTTCGACATACATTACACTTTAAAAAATTTCAGTTAATTCACGACAGTTAGTACTAAAATAATGACAAAAATGAACTTCATGCCAGATAGTAAAATAAATTATAATAAATGTTAAACTGAGTATGCATAAACATAATACCAAGGTATTGTGACTTATTGTCCTTCAATTACTAATTAAACAATTCAGTATGTAGCTTTAGTTGCCTATATTAAGCCCCTTCAGCTCGATAAATGTTTGTCAATATTCTGATAATCAGTACTTTTGTTCAACATTACTCAACGACGAAGTAATATTATTATGAATTCGATCTGTAGTGAGGGAGGGAATAGATAATTTTTTAGGTACATATGTATAAGAATTATATAATATAAAATGTATATTTTATATCTTTTAAGTTATAACATATTTGTTACTATGCACTCAACGAAAAATAACAATAACTTCAAAGAAAAAATATATCAATTTAATAAAATATATAATATTTAATGCAGGGCTTAAAACCGGTAACCGGTTTGTAACGAAAACCGGTAATAAACCGTAAATTTGAGAACCGAAAACCGATAACCGCTTTTAGTTTTGGAATGCTGGAAGCGGTTATTGGTTATCGGTAATCAAGGTAAATATCTAAATATTAACATCAAAGTGGTTACCTCGTATTTTCAATCCCGGTTTTAGAACCAAAACCTATTCCCGACCAAAAAATTAACGGTTTTTTCGTGGAATTTAAATATTTAATACTTGAATTATGTCATGATTACAATGTTGAATTTAATTTCCCAGCTATTTTTAAATTTTTTTCCTCAA